>NC_073313.1:118225547-118270547 GCF_027595985.1 Sorex araneus
GGAAGGAAGGAAGGGAAGGAAGGAAGGAAGGAAGGAAGGAAGGACGGAAGGAAGGAAGGAAGGAAGGAAGGAAGGGAAGGAAGGAAGGGAAGGAAGAAAGGGAAGGAGGAAGGAAGAAAAGGAGGAAGGAAGGAAGTGAAGGAAGAAAGGGAAAGAAGGAAGGAAGAAAAGGAAGGGAAGGAAGGAAGGAAGGAAGGAAGGGGGAGGGAGAGAGAGAGAAAAGAAAGAAAGAAAGAAAGAAGAAAGAAAGAAAGAAAGAAAGAAAGAAAGAAAGAAAGAAAGAAAGAAAGAAGAAAGAAAGAAAGAAAGGAGGAAAGAAAGGGAAGGAAAGAAAGAAAGAAAGAAAGAAGAAAGAAAGAAAGAAAGAAAGAAAGAAAGAAAGAAAGAAAGAAAGAAAGAAAGAAAGAAAGAAGAAGAAAGAAAGAAAGAAAGAAAGAGATAAAGGAAGGGAGGAAGAAAGGAAGGAAGGGAAGGAAGGAAGGAAGGAAGGAAGGAAGGAAGGAAGGAAGGAAGGAAGGAAGGAAGAAAGAAGGAAGGAAGAAGGAAGGAAGGAAGGAAGGAAGGGAAGGAAGGAAGGAAGAAAGGAGGAAGGAAGTTAAGGAAATGGAAGGAAGGAGGAAGAAGGAAGGAAGGAAGGAAGGAAGGGAAGGAAGGAAGGTAATGAAGGAAGGAGGAAGGAAGAAAAGGAAGGAAGGAAGGAAGGAAAAGAGTAAGGAAGGAAGAAAGGAAGAAGGAAGGGAAGGAAGGAAGGTAGGAAGGAAGGAAGGTAGGAAGGAAGGAAAGAAAGAAGGAAGGAAGTGAAGGAGAAAGGAATGAATGAAGAAGGAAGGAAGGAAGGAAGGAAGGAAGGAAGGAAAGAAGGGAAGGAAGGAAGGAAGAAAGGGAAAGAAAGAAAGGAGGAAGGAAGGGAGAAAAGGAAAGAAGGAAAAATGAAGGAAGGGATGTAGGAAGGAAGGGAAGGAAAGGAGAAGAAAAGGAAGGAAGGGAAGGAAGGAAGGAAAGAAGGAAGGAAGGAAAGAAGGAAGGAAGGAAGGAACGGAAGGAAGGGAAGTAAGGAAGAAAAGGAAGGGAAGGAAGGAAGGAAATTAGAAAGGAAGGAAGGAAGAAAAGAAATGAAGGAAGGAAGGAAGGAAGGAAGGAAGAAGGAAGGAAGGAAGGAAGGAAGGAAGGAAGGAAGGAAGGAAAGAAGGGAAGGAAGGAAGGAAGGGAAAGAAGGAAAGGAGGAAGGAAGGAAGGAAGGAAGGAAGGAAGGAAGGAAGGAAGGAAGAGAAGGAAGGAAGGAGGGAAGGAAGGAGGAAGGAAGGAAGGAAGGGAAGGAAGGAAGGAAGGAAGGAAGGAAGGAAGGAAGGAAGGGAGGAAGGAAAGGAAGGAAGGGAAGGAAGGAATTAAGGAAAGAAGGAATGAAGGAAGGAAAGAAGGAAGGAAGAAAAGGAAGGAAGGAAGGAAGGAAGGAAGGAAGGAAGGAAGGAACGAAGGAACGAAGGAACGAAGGACAGAACAGGTATTCCATGGAGCCTTGCACCCAGAGACCAGACCCCCTGTATCTGCTTCCCCCAGGCGACACTGAAATTGCAGACAAGACCCTAGCTTCTTAAACTTTGGGTCCTGCCACAGAATGGGGAAGGGGAAGGCATGAAACCTTTGTTTGAAAGGAAGTGTCTGAGTTCCAGTAAATTAATATTTGCAAACAGAAGTGAGTGGAAAAAATTTAAGGATCCCTGTGTTAGAGAACTCTAAACTCCTCCCAACCCACGTCATAAGCGGAGAGCAGCTGAGGAAGGATGAAATGCAATCTAATTACCAAGGTACTGGAAAGAACAGGCAGGTCGGGGTGCCCTATACCCTGTTTAGCAGAGTGAAAGACTCCCATTACAGAGGGTTAGTACATTTCTAATAGGTATGTAAGTCTATTTCTATGAGCAGGATCAGACTGCATCAAAAACTGGGAGTAGAGAACTAAATGGATGCACAGACCTGAAAACCCAAGAGGATTGATTAGTTCTATAGGAATTGGGGAGGGAGAACATACTTGAGCACAAAGTATGCATCAGTGGGAGACAGGGGTCCAGGAGAGAAAAATGAGCTATGTGGGGGAGGTAAAAGAGGGGTAACGTGCTGCATGACTCAGCAGACAAACAAGAAAATTGAAAGAGACTAGAAACCTACTGGAAATCAGAGACATAGGTTTTTATATTGTGCCGGTGGGAAGATGGCTCATGGGATCAGAGTATTTGCATGGCATGCACAGGGCCCTGAGTTTGATACCTCATATTGCATGCCTTCCAGATTTCTTCTGGTTATAGCCATTTTGTCCCCCAGCCCTGTTTGGAGAAGCCTCATGGAACCCCCAAACTCAAATTCTCAAAATCATATAGAACACTCTGCTGTGTTGTACCATGGATGGTACAGATTGAGAGATACTGAGATTCTAATTGCACTAGTCATTGATAGGCTACTCAGGCAGAATGTAAGGTTGCAGGTTGAGGCCCCTGTCAGTAGAATGGCACTAGCAGAAGCCAGCACAGCCTCCTGCCTTGGGATACCACTGTCACACTGGAAAACTGGTGGCCTTGAAGTAGGAGGGAGAGAGGTACCCAGGTAGGGAGGAACCCAGGGGCTGCTCATTTCCAGAAACAGTCCCTGGGTTCCTCCCTATCTTCTTGCTCATGCTTCATCCAGGACACCAACAATCTAATCCTGCCCTCATTCACTTCAAAACTACATTCTCCTCTTGGTGGACAGGGAGTCACATTAATCTGTCTAGAGCCAAAAGGGACCCTTTCACCTTCTCTAAGATGCAGATATGTTCAGTCCCCCCCAACACCATATCATAAGGACTCTCAACACACCTCAGGTCCCATAGGTTTTATCCATTGATTGCTCTCTACCTCTAGCTAAATCTTCCTTTGGGAGGTATCACTTCCCTCATCTAGTTCAGACTGGAAGAGCATTTCATTTCCTTCTCATCTTTTCTGAATTCCACTTTCTAACCACGTGTTGAATATTTGCCAAAGACAGTTGCTGCTTCCATTATTTCTTTCTGACACTGGATAGACTAGAAAGGAAATGAAAAATTAAAATTCAATTCTGACCATTTCACTACCCTCCCTTTCACCAGCCTAAATTTGGGGGTTAATTATAATCCGATTTTTCCTTTAAAAAACCTATTCTGTAATGTCCTCTCCCAGTTTTGGGGATGTTGTGTTAATTTTAAGATTGTTTGCATTCTTATTGTCACCTGACATTTCTTCTTTTTAAAAAATTCATTGAATGTGATGGCATTTTGTGTAGTCTAATAGCTAGCTTTTTTTCCTAATAATATTTTCTTAATTAGAAGCATGGATTTGATATTGAGGCATTCCAATGAGACTAACGGGAGTGGCCTTTTTAAAAAAGGATCTTGCTTCTTTTTTACTTTATTCTTATCTGTCGCTAAGAGATGAAAATCACTGCTTGTCAGAAGCTGGCCTCTGAATGCTGTTTCAATTTTCCTCTTTCCTGGCAGGAGAGCCTTTGGTTTCCATGACAGCCGTCTCTCGGGCTTCTGGGTTATCCTGACCTTTTTGGAGCCCATTTCTCAGTCTCTTTTGTCCATTTTTTCTTTTTCTTCTTGATCTATTAATAATAGTAGTACAGACCCAAATCAATATTACAACTGTTATTTATCATAAGCTTGCTGTTTGTCAGGCACCAAGTTATTTCTTTTTATTGATTTATTAAAATATATATTTGTAATTTTGATGAGCTCATTTATGTTTTGATGAGCTCATTTGATCCTTACAGCAGTCTCATGAGAGGTCTTACCATGATCACATATTTATGATCACATATAAATGATGAGGCAACAGAATGGAAAATTAAGAAACTTGCCCAGATCATGTAGCCACTGCAAAGTGAAAAGCTTATGTCTTTAAGATGGCTTGGAACTCACATATTCATGATATTCTATGATGTAGATATTTTTCCTGCAGGTGGCATATGAGAAAATTTATTCATAAATTGAGGATGATAAGACCTGGTTTTTCCAGGCATGTCCTGTGTATGGACCGGCACAGAGCTGGTCCATCACAGACTTTCAAGAAACAAGAGCTATTATTGCTCTGCTAGAAAGTATTATTTGTATATAGAAGGAATAATGGGAGGTGGAGGAACCAAATGTCCTTTCGAGGAAGATGGTGCCTATTTATTGTTCAATCAGATTATGCAGATTATGTGATACAGCTCCAGGAGTTTCACCTGACCTAGTCTCGAACCACAAGAATGGATGCATAAATATCTGAGAATTTAGCCAAAATATGACATGATGATGATATGCAATGATGTTGATGGGATGAAAAGGACATTTAATGCTAAAGTAGATTTTTCTTAGTTTTGCATGTATCCAGAGAATCATCTCTCCTTCCAAATGTTAGAGTTTTCCCTCTCCTTTCAGATAACTGAACTAACTATATCCTTCTTCTCTCTGGGTCACAGATGGGAACTGAGGGTGAGAGAAACTGATCTCAGAACAATACAGCAACTCCCCAGTGTCTGGTGGAAAGAATATGTGGTGGAGGTTGGGGAGGTCTTTTGCGGGTAACCCCAATATATTACCATTATAAGGGATCTCAGTGGCAGGATTAAAGGGGGACAGAGAGAGGCTCTCACTCTAGACATTCTGATAGAATGTGTAGATCCCCAGCTATGACGTCTTAACTCAGACCAGAACTTGCAGTTCACTGTTTTCTTATAAGCACTCCCACATTTACATACCATGCACACTACCCCCATTTTCCAGACCAGGACACAGAGGCACAGAGTTAACAATAACTTGTCTAAAACAGTACTGCTAGTAATGATAGGAGTTGGGGTTCATCATCAGTCTCCCCACCTCCAGAGTTTTAAGTCTTTATATTATGTTTTGTAATTATGTTTTTCCTTGAGGTAACATTGATTCATAAGACTGGTAATGCTTATAGGCTTTAGAGATACAATGTTATCACACCATTCCTACCTTCAAAGTTTCTCAGTGGATCTTTACTAGTGTCCCTCCATCCTTCCAGTCCACTTCCAGACCTTCTTGATAATCCTGGCTTTGGTCAGAGTCTAAAGTTTTATTTTCATTGGACATTGTTCCATTCTTTATAATGTTAAGTGAAATAATTTCTAAAATAATAGATACAAGATATATATATATATCCATTTCATTGGCTTCAGACTAGGTATAGATTTATAAATAGTCAAACTTGTGATCTAAATCTTTAAAGGATGATGTCTCATTTCCTTTATTGAACAAGACCGGAAACTTGATCAGTTTAGGAAACTTCCTTCTCACAGTCTGAAAACCACCTCTTCATATTTATTTTTATATCCAATTTCAGAGATAGGATACTAAAAATACAATATTGTTGGTAAGGATGTGAGTAAACAGTATTTCCTACACTGCTGATAGGCCTGCAAATTGACACATTCTTTTAGAAAAATAACTGGAAAATATCAAAGAGTAAAATATGAAAATCTCCAAATTTAGCAATATATCTCTCTGAAGCTGATGCTAAAAAGTAAACTAACATTTCTTCTGAACAATGGGGTTTACTCTCACTTTTTTAATAGGGGAAAACTAGAAATAGCTTGTAAGAACAGAAATAAGGTTTGGGTGACTAAATTAGTCTTCATACTTGGAATGGAATGGTAATTATTTAAAGCTCTGGGTGTGTTCTCATATCACTGAGGCCAACTGGACAAAAGATTAATTGTGACCCTTTTAGAAAATATCAAAATGGGTCATAAAATCACCAGGTCATCGACTATTATTTGACTCCCATTTTGTTTTCCCGTTAGACTCATCCTCCTTTCCACCAGAAAAAAAGCCCTTGACAATCATCTAGTATCCCATCTCCTGTTACTCCCTTAGATTATTTTAACGATCCCACTTCCTTCCCTCTTATGCAGTTTATGGTGGTAATTGTTTAAATAATTTTGTGTTTTCCATTAGATTTAAAATACCCATATCTAGTACAGTGTCAATTGGATATCATGGCACAGAATCCAGACACAGTCTCACTGCAAGTGTGTGCTCTCTGTTGTCAATCTCCCTCTGAGTGTCTCTGTCTTGATCCCTCCCAATTTTCAACTATTTTCTCAAATGGTGCCTTCTCAGTGAGGCAAACCCTGAAGAACTCATTTAAAACTGCACACCTGGACATCAGCAATTCCATCTCCCCTTCCTTGGTCTGTTTTCCCATTATATGCCTCTCTTTTATATTATGTAATTTACTGATTTATTATACTATTATTGCTCTCCAGTAAAATATAAACGCAACACTGGCAAACATCTGGTTGCTGTATATCTTCAACTCATAGAACAGACCCTGTAACATACTCTAAACTTCAATAAATGTGAGTGAAGTGTCTGGCACACACTAAACATTCAGATAATGATAGCCTTTATGATTGTTGGTGTGGAAGAGTAGAGAGTTAGGATACACAGGGCTCTTTGCTGAACAATCATCCACCTAACTGATGAAATCAGAAACTGAAAGATATTCTAGATTAATTGTTTGCATCTCCTTCTCCCAGGTTATTATTTATTATTTAGACCATTAATTCCTACCGATAGCACAGCAGGTAGGGTGTTTGCCTTGCACGCAGCCAACCTGGGTTTGGTTCCTCCATCCCTCTCAGAGATTCTGGCAAGCTACTGAAAGTATCCCGCCCGCACAGCAGAGCCTGGCAAGCTACCCATGGCATATTCGATACGCCCAAAACAGTAACAATAAATCTCACAATGGAGACGTTACTGGTGTCCGCTCAAGCAAATTGATGAACAACGGGACGACGGTGCTACACTAACAGTGCTAATTCCTACCATGGCAGTAAGTGACGAACAGGTTTTAAAGCTTCATCCATGTAACATCACCAGACCTTATATATAGGTGTTTCAAATTCTTGGTGACTTTGTGTGTAAATATTTAAAACAGCTACCATATAAGATATGCATTTTGGAAGTCTTGTGCTATGCTATTTTACTCCATTAAAGAATAGTCATAACTGCTTCACTAATAATATCTTGCAGAGACACCAAACCATGAAAATTCCAGGTACTCTGGTGTTCAGGCTGAGTACTCTGGGGTCTTCTCAGAGTAAGGGTGAATAGTTTCCCCCAATCCCCTTTACATCTGGAAACCCCAGCAGTCACCCCTGCCTCCCACTGCCACCACCATGTAAACTCAACTGCCTAGTTCTATAGATTCTGAAATTTCTGGACCATGCAGTGGTGTATGTAGATGCATGACACCTCCAAATTCCATAATACTGAAATTCTAGTAAGAAGCACACCAAATTAGATAGGACAGTAACATAGAAGCCAACTAAACTCAAAAAACAAAAGCAAGAACACAGAAGGCTCAACTAGCAACAACTAGCTTTGTAAATCCTTAGACAAGGACTTAACTATTCCATGGTTAAATATAACAACTTTCACAAATATTCTTTTACTGAAGTACTTTTAATAATTCCTTTAGCCATTTAGTTAAACAACAAAAAATTAGTTATTGTGTACCTGCTAGGAGACAGGTTAGCAGGAGTTTGGGTAAATGAGGACAATGGTGGAGGGAAAGTCACTCTGGTGGTGGGATTGGTGTTGGAATATCTAAAAGTTGTTATGAAACAACTGTATATGAACAACTTTGCAACTTTGTAAACCATGGTGTTTAAATACAGTAGTTTTAAAAAGAATGCCTTAAAACTAATCATGAGACAATAATATATACTATTATATAGATGAAATAGATGAAGACTTTAAAAAAATGAAAAATATTCCATGTCCATGGGTTGGAAGAGCCAATATTGTCAAAATGATCATACTAATAAATTAAATGTAGATTCAATGTAATATTCATTCAAATTCTGATGGAATTCTTAAGGGACTTAGAATGGTCAATAATAATAATTGTATGAAATAAAATACCCAGAATAGACAAAGCCTTACTGAGAAAAATAATGATGATCTGATAATAAGGGGAATTTCATGCTGAGGTAATTTTAAGAAAAATTTCATGTCTCCAGAGAATCTCTCCTTCTTCCACATGTTAGAGTTCCTAATTATCTTTCAGATAGCTGGAATAACCAAATATTCTTTCTTCCCTGGGTAAGAGATAGGAACTGGAGGTGAGGTAAACTGATCTCAGTATGACACAGCAACTTCCTAGTAAGAAGGACATGTGTTGGAGGTTGGAGGGGTTTTGTACAGATAATCCTGATATAATCCATGATGAGAGATCTCAGTGGCAGGAGAAAAGAGGAACAGAGAGAGGGGCTCTTACTCTACATTGTTACTTGAAACTGTACTGTGAAACTATAGTAATAAAAACACCACGATACTGGAATAGGGTTGACTCTCTGACCAATGGGTTACAATAGAGTACCCAAGGCAAATCCTCATTTATATGGCCAACTAATGTTCAATAATGAATCTGGGTACATGATGTGGGCTAAAGATAGACTCTTAAACAAATGGTATGGGGAAAACTGGATAACTACATATAAAAATGAAACTGCATCCGTATCCCACATCTTACATAAAAGTCAATTCAAAGTGAACCAAGAACCTTGAGATCAAACCAAAATTCATGAAACAAATTTAGGAGAATATAGGCATAACACTCCAAGATTTGGACCTCAAAGGAGTTTCCAATGACTTGTCCATTATTAAATGCATCAGAAACAAATATAAACAAATATATTACATCAAATTAAAAATTTCTGCATGGCAAAAGAAACATAACTTAAAAGTAAAATAAGCCAGATTTAATGGGAGAAATATTTTCAGTTAACACATCAGATGAAGTGTAATATCCAAGACATAAAAAGTGCTCACAAAAATCTGGGGCTGGAGCGATAGCACAGCGGATCGGGCGTTTGCCTTGCACGCAGCTGACCCGGGTTTGAATCCCAGCATCCCATATGATCCCCTGAACACCGCCAGGAGTAATTCCTGAGTGCAGAGCCAGGAGTAATCCCTGTGCATTGCCAGGTGTGACCCCAAAAGCTAAAAAAATATCAACAATAAAGTATCACAAAACCCTATCAAAAATGGAAAGGAAATGAAGAGATTGTTGTTTGAAGAAGACAGATGAATGACCAATAGGCAGATCAGAAAGTGCTCATCATCACTTGTTATCAAAGAAATACAGATCAATATGTCAATAAGCTATCACTTCACCTCAGAGAGAATGGCACATGTTTTAAAAGTCTCGGAACAAAGTAACCCACTTGGGTTAGAACTTCAAACAAAAACAATACTTCATGAATTCGAAGCTGTCGTTTTTAACTTCATGAGCCCCATTAGAGCTCAGAGAAGAGAGCTATGCATAACAATCCCTTCACGGAGAGACCAGAGGGCAGAGGAGATAGATTACAGATTTGGGGAGAGTCTGAGGGAGCCTGAGACCCCAGCCTATGAGGTACCTGGATGGACTTACTGGAGATACAGTGCTGGAGTGGACTTGTTCAGGAAGGGGAGCGCTTAAGGCAGGTGTTGGGAGCAGAGGAAACTGAGACAAAACCCTGAGTTGTGGGTATGCAGACATGGAGGAAACACATGTTTTTTGCTGTTCTTCCTTGCTGTGGACAAATAATAAAGCTGAAGTATCTTTAAACATTACTATCTGTAATGCAAGTCAGTTCTTTTCAAGAAAGCACAAGTTAAATATAGACAGGATTATCTCACTTATCTTGTGGTATATGCAATAGCTGGATGAGAAAATGTAATGTAGTAAAGGGGACATTCCACTTTTGACTTCAAACTATAGGGAGAAGAGCAGAGAAGGAAAAAAATTAAGGGAGGAAGGTAGACGATGAGAAAGGTAAGCAATGGAGGAACAGAGGTTGGGGCTTTGGGTCTAGTGGTGATCTGGGAGATATAGTCGATGCACAGATTCAACAACACTGAAAACATGATTTCTAAGCTACAACCAACAGAACTTTGTAATGTTTCTATCAAGTTGGCAGGGGCTGGTGGCAAGAAGCATGGAAACGGTGGAGGAAAGTTTACATTGGTGGTTGGGTTGGTGTTGAAATATTGTATGCCTAAAATTCAACTATCATTAACTTTGTAAATCACGATTCTCTAAACAATAATTGTTTTTTTAAAAGTATACACTTGTGAAGCAACAGCTTTAGCCAAAAAACTTGTTATATTAAGTTTTTAATATAACACTATATTTTTAAAAAGCCCATATGTATTGTCATTAAACACACCAACAGAATTCAGAAAAAAAATCTGGAAGCTACCTGTGTTGGTGTTAATGAGGTAAATAAGGAACTCTAATTCACTGCTGATTGGATGTTTTCTGGTTCAACACTTATGGAAAAACTGTATGGAAATTTCTTATAAAAGTAACAATAAAGTTTTCATGTGATCCAATAATTCCATTTATATTTATATATCCCCCCAAAACAAAAACATTTGCTTAGAAGAACATATGTATATAATCATTAGTTGCAGCACTTAGCACTGCAGGTAGGATATGTAATCAACCCAGGTGTCCAATTACAGATGAGTGAATAATGAAAGTGTAGAATGTAAAAAACTTCCAACAGTGGAATATATACACTATGCAATACTATGCAGCTTTCAGGAATGGTGAAGTAGTAAAATTTGTTGCAAGTTGGATGTAATGAGAGAATATCATGTTAAGTGAAGTCAGAATTGAAGAAATACTGCATGGTTTCACTTATATCTAGAATACAGAAAAACAGGTCGAGGGAATTCAAGGTATCAAAGGGTTTCCTAGATTACCTTTGACCCTAGATTTTAGAAATGAAGACAGGGAAGAAAGTCAAAGGACAAAGTATGAAGCGGCAACTGAAGGTAACAGGGGAAGGGGACAGGGGCCTCAGACAGATTGGTGATATAGTCGTGAGGTATATGTATAGAGCTAAACCACAGAGCTAACATCACAACTGTGAGACCCAAAGTACATTAACCAAAATTTAAATTGTGTCTATTAAAAAGGCAGGTTGGGGCTTGGGAGGGAACCTGGAGACATAGATGGAGGTAAGTTGACACTGATGGTGGAATTGGCATTTGAACATAGATATATACATATATATGTATCACTGTCACGGTCATCCCGTTGCTCATATATTTGCTCAAGCGGGCACCAGTAATGTCTCCATTGTGAGACTTGTTGTTACTGTTTTTGGCATATCGAATACACCACAGGTAGCTTTTCAGGCTCTGCCATGGGAGCAAGATACTCTCAGTAGCTTCCCGTGCTCTCTGAGAGGGGCATAGGAATCAAACCCGATTGGCTGCATGAAAGGCCAACACCCTACTGCTGCGCTATTGCTCCAGCCCATACATCTGTATATATATATATATATATATGTATATATATACACATACATACATACATACATATATATCCCTTACTCTATTATGAATAACTTTGTAAAAGAGGTTGCCTTGAATAAAATGGTTTATTGACCCCATTTTATTTGATGTGGTCTCAAAGATCAAATCTCATAAATTCAAGACAAGTACTGTATTTTGAGCTATATCCCAGCTCTGTTGACCCATTACAGAGTTGAGTGAGTCTAATCAAAGTATAGCAATAGGACAAATTAATAGCCAGTATGCAGATAAAAGTCTGGTAGCAAAATCTGTAAACTTTCTATTATAAACTTCATGTAAAATTATTGACATTATTTAGAGAAGCTCTGTTATAATGAAAGACCAGTTAGTTCCAGTTAGTTATTGGGATAGAAACATAAATATGAATATTTGACTAGTTTCCCGTTCCTCAAGAAGCGATTAAACCTATTTGCAAAACTGTAAGCACAAAAATTTTACTTGATAGAACAGAATGGAGTTTGATTTCAAATATCCTGGTTGAACCAAGACCTAATTTGGCTCAGTAAAGCATTATTGAAAATAGATTATCTTTAGTATCAATGCCTGAAGCTCAAGAAACTACTTTTTTTCATTTTTGTCTGTCAGAATATCTTCAGAAGTGATTTTATTAAATAGTTTTAGAGTTGTTCACCATCACAATCATGAAATCCCATTGATCGTCGAGTGGCTCAAGCGGTCTCAGTAACCTCTACATTCGTCCTATCCCTGAGATTTTAGAAGCCTCTAAAGGCTTCAGGGTCAGGGAAATGAGATTCAGCTTGTTACTGGCTTTGACATATACATAGACCATGGGGAGCTTGTGAAGCTGTCCCATGTGGGCAGGAAGCTCTCAGTAACTTGCAAGTTTCTCCCAGAGGAAAAAGTAGGTTATAAGGTATCGAGCGGCTGCAAAGCTTCTGGGAGCTTGCTTTTAAGTCTCTGGATGTTGGCCATTGATGGGATTACACACACCTGGGTTCCTCTGCCGGTACCTTCATGCGTGAGGCCTGTCCGAACGTGTGGAGAGGGGCCTTGAGCATGGCTGTGGTTAGGTTCCGGTGGTCTTCGGCCGCTGGGAGCTCTGCTCCATGTAAAGAGGGAAGCTGGAGCCCATCC
The DNA here is from genome assembly GCF_027595985.1 of Sorex araneus. NCBI lineage: Eukaryota > Metazoa > Chordata > Mammalia > Eulipotyphla > Soricidae > Sorex > Sorex araneus. The sequence continues at coordinate 118,238,041 of NC_073313.1, forward strand.
TCTCTGAGGGGCCCCGGGGAAGACAGCCAGGCGTGTGGGCGAGAGACAACTCTCTGAGTTGTTATAAGAATAAAAGAGTTGTTATAAGAATAAAATATTAAAATGTCACAAAGCAACATAAAATATGTAATATGGTTAATATTTAAATAGTATCAAAAGTACACAGAAAGAAACATTGAAATTTTGGAGTGTTTCTTACTTGTTTTTATTTTTAATATATGGGCCACATGTAGCAATGCTTAGGGATTACCCCAGACTTTTTGCTCAGGGATCACTCCAGTAGGGCCTGGGGAGCCATATGGAGTGCTGCGGATCAAATTTAGGTTGGCGCTTTCAAAGGAACTTTACTGCTTTACTATTGCTCTACGGCCCTGAGTGTTTATTTTTGAGGAGGGCCTCCTAAATGGTGTTCAAAGGGGGCTGGAAGTCACTACTTCTGTTGACATTGACTAAGAAGGCTATAAGGCTCTGTGCTAGGGTCTGAAAATGTGGCATTTCATAGGCCCTATGATATTAGAGATCACTGTCAACCCATTGTTCATTAATTTGCTCGAGTGGGTGCCAGTAATGTCTCCATTCGTCCTAGCCCTGAGATTTTAGCAGCCTCTCGTTACTTGTCCTTCCCAACGGTGCTGCACTGGAGGCTCTTTCAGGGTCAGGGGAATGAGACCCATCATTGTTACTGTTTTTGCATACCGAATACACTACAGGGAGCTTGCCAGGCTCTGCCGTGTGGACAGGATACTCTCAGTAGCTTGCCAAGTTCTCTGAGAGGGAGAACTAGACAATAAGAGGTCACTTCTGGGAGCTTAGATTTATAGTCTCTGGATCTTGGCCGTTGATGGGATTACATGGCGCCGGGGGCAGTTTGTGGGTGTGACTGCCTAGCTACTGGAAAATGGAAGATCTGGGTGGAGGAGGCCCCATCCTGATTCGAACAGGCTTGGAGATCTCTCAGACCTGGGTCCTACACACCTGGGTTCCTCTTTGGTTCCTTCATGAGTGAAGCTCGTCCGAGCATGTGGAGAGTGGCCTTGAACATGGCTGTGGCTGGGTTCCAGAGTTCTTTGGCTGCTGGGGCTCTGCTTGGGGTAGGGAGGGAAATTCAACCCGTCCCCCTCTGAGGGGCCCTGGTGAAGGTAGCCAGCAGCGGAGTCAGGAGACTCTGGGGTTAGAGGGGAATATTCTCTTTCTTTTTCTTTTTGAATAGATACAGTATACTTCATTGATGGCACATGACAAGGCAGGGTTCAATAAGTTCCTCCCTTATTCAGGATATCTAGAAAGGAAAATACTGAGGTTAGGATGTTCTCAGTGTGTTGGATGAGTCCAGGAAGGACTCTACAGCAGTTGAGAGCCTTTGTCTTCCTTTAGTACTCTTGCTTACACTTGTGATCCTCTGTGAACTTACCTCCTTGGATTCCAAGCAGACCATCAAGTCCACCACCCTTTTACTGTTATCTCGTGAAATGAGCTTGACAGAGTGGTACTGAGGGCTACACCTATCAGCATTTAAAGCAGAGGAGTGGTGCCACTATTCAAGTCACAGGAGACAGTTTGGTCCACAGTGTTGGTTAGGATGTCCTTGTGGGTCCCCTTGAGACCTGCTTTACAGCCTAGATGTCATTGTATCTGACAGATTTATCCAAAGAAGCAAGCCATATCTACTGGGATACACTGGAAGTGGCAACACAGAAGGCCATGCAAGTAGCTTCCCATTCAGCTCTGGGATGACCTTGCTCATACACTTTGTGGAGTCAGTGGTAGCAGGGATGATGTACTGGGCCATGCTATAGCCATCTCTCCAGATCTTCCCAAAAGGTGCTCCATAGACTTTTGGGTGTCCAAAATGGCATGGACTGTGGTCGTGAGACCCTCCACAATGCCAAAGTCGTCACAGATAACTTTGGCCGGGGGCCAAGTAGTTGGTGATGTGGTATGCACTACTGATAATCTTGATGAAATTGACATAATTCTCATCTTTAACATCCTTCACATACATAAAAAGGAAAACAGTAATAAAGTTTAAGGTTGGTAAGGGTGATGCCTCCCATCATCTTTTTCCCAAGAATTGTTTTAGCAATCCATGGGCGTTTGTTGTTCCATATGAATTTCAGGATTGCTTGATCCATTTCTTTGAAGAATGTCATGGGTATCCTTATAGGGATCGCGTTGAATCTGTATAATGCTTTGGGGAGTATTGCCATTTTGACTGGTTAAAGAAACTCTGGTATATCTATACAATGGAATACTATGCAGCTGTTAGAAAAAAATGAAGTCATGAACTTTGCATATAAGTGGATCAACATGGAATGTATCATGCTAAGTGAAATGAGTCAGAAAGAGAGAGACAGACATAGAAAGATTGCACTCATCTGTGGAATATAAAATAACAGAGTAGGAGACTAATATCCAAGATTAGTAAAAATACATACCAAGAGGTTAGCTCCATGGCTTGGAAGCCGGTCCCACATGGTGGGGAAAAAGGCAGCTCAGATAGAGAAGGGAACACCAAGTAAAATGTGGTTGGAGATCCTGCCTGGGAAGGGAGATGCATGCTGAAAGTAGACTAGAATCTGAACACAATGGCCACTCAATACCCCTATTGCAAACCACAACACCCAATTGGAGAGAGAGATCAAAAGGGAATATCCTGCCACACAGGCAGGGTGGGGTGTGGGGGGAGATGGGATTGGGGCGTGGGAGGGATACTGGGTTTATTGGTGATGTAGAATGGGCACTGGTGGAGGGATGGGTTCTCGAACATTGTATGAGGGAAACACAAGCTCAAAAATGTGTAAATCTGTATCTGTACCCTCATGGTGACTCAGTTATTAAAGAATTGAAAAATTAATTTTTTTTAAAAAAAGGAAAACTAGAGACAAAGGTGATGACTCCTCTGGCAGCACCCTTCAAAGGAACCCTAACCTTCTCTACTGAAGTCAAGAAATCTGTGGAATCAAAAAATATTTAGCATTAGCACCATTTATTTGATTTTGTTAGGGATCTTGCACTTGGAAGATGGAGGAGGGATTTCTGTGGATGACAAACTGTCAACTGTCAATTTTGACTATAGCATTAAACTTTTGGATGTGGATTGGAATCATATAAGGAGATAAAGAACACATATCAGAGTTCAATGAAGGGATCATTGATGGGCACAATTTCCATTTCAGTAGAATTAAAAGCAGTCCTGGTGAACAAGGCCCCCAATACAGTCAAATATATTCATTCTGACCTTGACCATCATTTTCTCAGGTATGCAGCTCATGTGCTGTATACCTGAGAATAATAACAGGTACTTTCTGTCCAACAGGGAGGAGCAGAGGGTCAGATGTATTAATTTTACATCTTTTTTCTTACTCTATTTGAGTTTATATAATGTATATGTATAATTTCATGTATTGGGTTATCTTTTATAGAGTTTTGAATGTTACATCATTAGAAAGGTTTTTTGTTTTTTTCCCTTGTGCTAAATATAATAATTCTATTTATTTTATAAAGATTGTTTGCCAAAAAGCAGGAACAAAGGGGAAATCTAAAGCCCAAGCAAATATAAAAGTATTCCTTATCCCCAATGTACAAAAAAAAATAAATACTGTGTTATCACTGGGTGACAAATGCTGATCATTAAGTGTAGCAAATATAATGATTTTTGTATAATCACAAAAGAATTGATCACAATATATCAGACCACAGAATAACTGGACGATTAATACAAAAGTCTGAAAAATTTTGAAGAAAATAATAAAATACTATGAGTACACTGAGAAGACAGTATTGAAGTTTTGGTAGAAGAGGTTAAGGTGGTACCAGTGGAAATAAAGACAACTCCTTGGATTGCCCACACCCTAACCCCATTACAGATAGACCTCACAATTACAGTGTGGGGACCCTTGACCACACTAGACTTGTTATATTATTCATTGGGAATAAAACGAGTGAGTGTGACATCTATGGTAAAGTGGAGCCAGGGATGTTGATGTTGAAGAAACACAGAGGAGGGCCCTGCAATTGAGGGGATCAAAAGGGCTTGTCATAAGGAGTGATACGTTGTGTTGTAAGACTCATAGAAAGGAATCAATAAAAATGGGACTCACAGAGAAGGATCAATATTTCAGAAAATAAACCCCACCCTTGACATTCTAGATCCCCAAATAGTTTGACTGAGAGGCATCACGGGGTACAATATTTCTAAGCTAAAGTCCTTGAGCTACAAGTGATGAGGACTCAGTCACCAAATTTCTATGGGGACTTAAAAAGTACCACCAACATTTGTCTATTTAACAAAGGTCAATTTAATGCTTACTTAAGTAATTAAAAATGCAACTTCAGTAATTAAGAATACAACTTTTGGCAATGTTTGGCACACTTTTGCCAATGTTTTTAAGAAAGAAAGGAAATGGCAGCATTTATTGATGAATGAAAGTGACTTAAGGCAGAGGGTCTTTCAACAATAAATTTCAGTACATTTGAGTAAAGATATCAATAGCTGTGGCCTAGGATTGGTGAAAGCAGTAAATGAGAAGAGGGGGTTAGGGCCCTGCAGGTAGCAGATCGGTTAAATTCCCCTGTTTCCAGCACATCCACAGCACCCACAACCAGGCCTACCTCTGTTGAGGAAAGAAATTCAAAGAAATGTTATGGTGCAATCTGCATGCTTTCTGTTAGAGAGATGATGTATCTTTAGGGGAAGTTGCTGAATTAAGAAATGATTTTCCCAATCAGGAGCATCCTGGAAGAGTAATCAATCCAATGAAGACAGTGACTAGCATCCATGCTTATGCCAAGTAAGTAGTAGATTGTTTCACAGTGTCAGTGCTGAGTATAGGAAATGCATTAGTTGTTATACATAACTAATTTTAATAATTTACCTTAGGTATTTTATTGTGTGTTATCAAAATCCTTTCATTTTCCTGAATCCAAAGGAAAGATGACACCTATTCTTAGGAATTGTTAAGCTCTAAGAAACAAATTAGCCACCTTTAACTAGTCTGCTAAACACTACATGAATGCCTTAATTTAATTTATTTTTTAAAGACACTAATTTTAGAGGCTACACACCCAGAAGTGCTCAGGATTCAGTTCTGGTTCTGCACTGGGTTGTACTTGACTTGTAATTGCACTGACTTTTTACATGACTTGCATCCAACTGACCCATGTTCAATTCTTTTATGGTCCCCTGAAAACTACCAGAAGTGATCCTTGAGCACACAGCCAGGAGGAAGTCTGGCTATGAACAGTGCTGACTAGGCTTGGGAGATCATGTAGAGTGCAGGGGATTGAAAGCAGCTAGGCCACATACAAGGTAAGTTTCCTGCCCACTGTACTATCACTTTGACTGTATGATTTTATTTGGTCTTCACAAACACCCCGAAAATCGGTCCCTATTATTTCATTTATTTTATAGTGGAGAAAGGTGAGCTTCAGGAAATAATGATTAGCTCACATTCATGTAGCTCCATAAACATGAAGAACATGAAGAAAAAAAGATTTTTGGCTTTTGGTTTATCAAAGAACATGGAAAAAAAAGATTTGCGGGGGTATGGTGCCGCCAGCAGGTCAACCTGTACCTGCTGGGCGAGTGCATCAACAACCTGATGGTGCCTTCAGGCATGCTGACACCCCCAAATTGCCACTGTGCCTTTGGCTAGACCACAACAACTTGGGACACCACAGAGACTGGCCCACATCCCCCCCAAAAAAAGCAACCGGTGTTGGTGTGAATGTGGGAAGAAAGGGACTCTCCTTCACTACTGGTGGGAAATGCCGACTGGTTCAGCCCTTTTGGAAAACAATATGGACGATTCTAAAAAAATTAGAAATTGAGCTTCAATTTGACCCAGCAATACCAGTCCTGGGAATATATACCGGAGAGGCAAAAAGGTATAGTAGAAAATACATCTGCATTTCTATGTTCATTGCAGCATTGCTTACAATAGCCAAAATCTGGAAGAAACCAGAGTGCCCCAAAACAGATGACTGGTTAAAGAAACTTTGGTACATCTACACAATGGAATACTATGCAGCTGTTAGAAAACATGAAGTCATGAGATTTGCATATTAGTGGATCAACATGGAAAGCATCATGTTGAGTGAAATGAGTCAGAAACAAAGAGACAGACATAGAAAGATTGCACTCATATGTGTAATATAAAGTAGCAAAGAGGTACGAGCTTGCAATGATGCAATTTCTGGTAGAAATTTCTCTGGAATTAGTTACTAAAATACTCAAATACAGAAATCCAAAACCGCGGAGCCACAATATTATGTCTATTCATTCTCAGCAATGGAAAACAAATTATCAAATGCTTCCTTTTCAGCAGGTCTGACTTTGGGTGGGGGGAAACTCTGAACAATAATTGTGAGTTTTTTGTTGAAATATTGAATGTAATTAAAGTAAAGAGAAAGTAAAGTGAAATTTATCAGCTACACAGGCGGGGTGGGGTGGGGGGTGGGGGGACATATACTGTGATTCTTGGTGGTAGAATATGTGCACTGGTGAAGGGATGGGTGTTTGAGCATTGTATAACTAAGACTTAAGCCTGAAAGCTTTCCACATGGTGATTCAATAAAAAAAAAATTTTTTTTAAAGCCTCAGTTAAGCTTGGACCCATGCATGGCTCAACAGACTGGGGTAAGTTGGAAGGGGACGGGTTAGCCTGTGCCCACTCAAACAGAACCTCTGGCAACCACTTGCTTCCACAATCCAAAATTGCGGCCATACTCCTGGCTTGACTTCACTGTCTCAAGACGGACCTCACCAAGATATAATCTTTTGAAAATTTGGGGGTGTGGGTTTTCTGACGGAAATCTGAAGGTTTTCTTGAGGTCAGGATGGCCTACCTCCCCCACCTCCACCTCCCCATACTTCAGAAGCCTCAGCAGTCACAACCACACACCAAAACTGTCACTCAATTGAAAAGCTACTCTAGCCTTACCGTCCGGATAAAAATACTGAATGCCCTGAACAAACACCATGACCTCTTAGCACCTGTATTCCAAACCATAATGAATAAAAGGAAAAAGAAATAGAAAGCAAGAAGGAAAGTGCCTCCCATAGAGGGAGGCTGGGGGTAGGGGGCTCGGTGTCAGGGATCACTTCTGGTAGTTTTAAGGGTCAGTAGCATGCAAGTCAAGTAAAAACATTATCCCTATACTATCTCCTCAGCACAAGAAAAACTTTTAGTTTAGTAAAGCAACATAGTTTTTATTGAAACTTGTTTAGAAAGATATAAGGGGAGAGAAAGAGTAGAAATGTGTTCAAAAGAGAACATGGGCAGCAAATAAACAGAGAGTCAAGCAAGTGAAATGTGTTTAAGGGAGACATGAGATTGAAGAGCAAGCCAAGAGAAATCATCCTGAACAAACCTGCCTTATTCTGTTTCTTTTTTCCCAGAAAAAGAATGCAGGTTCACGGTAATTATTTGGCCATTTTTTATTCTTTGGGTAGAGGGGAAGAGGTAGCAATTTGTTCAATTATTATTTTTTTGGAGGCTGCACAAGGCGATGCTCAGGGTTTGGTCCTAGCACTGAGCTCAGGGATCAGTCCTGGAGGGACTCGGAGGACCATATGTGGTGCTGAAGATAAAACTCTCATTGGCCAGGCCACATACAAGGCCAGTGCCTTGCCTGCTGTTCTATTGTTCCAGGCACACTGTTCTTTAATTTTTCTGAGATGTCAATTTTGGTCTGTGTCAGCTCCATTTGGCTTCATGGCACCACCAAGGACATAGTAGGTAGGGTGCTTGTCTGGCACACGCCCAACATGAAATCAATTCCTGTCCACTCCGAAAGTGAGCCCAGAACCTAGAGTCAGGAATAAAACCTGAGCACTTCTAGGTATGTCCCAAAACAACAGTAACAAAAAATGCTGACAGGCGTAACTCTGTGCTCACTGCTCCAAGACCCAAGCTTCATTTACCACAATTATTTTTAATTTTTAAAAATTTTATGCACCATGATTTATAATGTTAATGATAAGGTTTTGTGCATACAATTTTCCAAAATCATATGCCCACTAGACCCTCAACATAATCCCCCTCACCTGCCATGGTAAACTCAATTCTGTAGACTAGTTCTCAGGTTCTGTTGCCTTAGGGTCAATTTTATTCCCTTACTATGTTTCCTTATATCCCACATATGTAAAATGTTGTTCTTTATCACAATTATTACCAGGTTTTATAATGGGATAGTCCCATAAAAAGGGCAAGGAATTCAAGAAACTAAGAACTATAATAGGTTGAGGGATTAAAGATAACATTACACTTAGCACCATACAATTCACTCATTTTACACATACAGTTATTCTTAGTGAATACAGAGTTGTGCCACTTTCACCTCAATACAGCTTTAAAAAAATTCCATTTCTGTTTCCAAATGCCAATGAATTTGTTGACAGTTAATCTCTCTTCTTACCTTTGTCGCAACCATTTATCTACATTCCTTCTTTATACAGTTACTTTTTATTTATTTATTTATTTATTTATTTATTTATTTATTTATTTATTTATTTGCATGGGGGCATATCCGTTGGGAGAAAGACTGATTCAGATGATGAAATTACAGAATATTCTATGCTCTGATGAAAACTTTGGGAAGTAGAAAAGAGGGAAAACCAAACCAGGCTTGGATAGAGTGTGAAGAAAGGTAAAAAAGAAGTATGGAAGGGATGAGATCTAAGCTGCAGCCACTGGAATTTTGTAATGTACCTGTTAAGGTGACAGGTGTGGGAGTAGGGGTGATGGAATGTGGGAACACTGGTAGAGAGAAGTTGACACTGGTGATGGGATTAGTGTTGAAATACATGCCCCAAACTCTGTTGGATCACTATTGGATCACTGTCATCCTGTTGCTCATCAATTTGTTCGAGTGGGCACCAGTAACGTCTCTCATTGTGAGACATTTGTTACTGTTTTTGGCATATTGAATACGCCACGGGTAGCTTTCCAGGCTCTGCCATGGGAGCGTAGCTTAGTAGCTTCCCCGGCTCTCTGAGAGGGGTGGAAGAATCGAACACGGGTCGGCCTCGTGAAAGGCAAACGCCCTACCGCTGTGCTATTGCTCGAGCCCACCCAAAACTTAACTATCAATAACTTTGTAAATCATGGTTCTTTAATTTAATTTTTAAAGAAAATAAAACAAAAAAGAAAAAAATTAAAAATTATAAAAGAAGTAATGAAGGGGATTTAACATGCCTCCAGCTTTTAAAATTCTCATCAACATTATGCATTACATAGTTTAAAAAGTCAAAAAGCTCTACAACATTGGCTATTATTTTTTAAATGAGGCCAAGTATTTAACTCATTTATACTTTACATGTACAAGTGTTTAGATTCTATTCTACATACACACTTATACATAAGCTAAAAATAAAATTTCTTAGGTTTCTTCCTATTTTGTTTCCCAAGACAATTTTTTGCAGATTTGATTAGCTTTGGACAAGAGCTATAGCACAGTGGGTAGGGTGTTTGCCTTGCATGCGGCCGATCCATGTTCGATTCCTCTGTCCCTCTCAGAGAGCCTGGCAAGCTACCGAGATTATCCTGCCCACAAGGCAGAGCCTGGAAACCTACCCATGGCATATTCCATATGCCAAAAACAGTAACTACAAGTCTCACAATGATGTTACCGGTGCCTGCTCAAGCTATATATTAGCTTAAGGCTCTTGTGGACACCAAGTAAGGATAGTATGTCCTGCTGTTACAGCTCTATTTTTTAATAGAGTTCATGGGTATATCACTGTGAGGTGATTCCTTGATTTAATCATAGTAATGGGTTCAGCAGGAGAAACTCAACAACAGCAACCACCAATACAGTGACAACAACCTCACTCCTGACACACACACACATGCAAAGTGACTTAAAGTTACATACAGTACTATAAGCCTACCCCTTTGTTGTTTATGTGATATTATTAGTTACTCTCTATGTAAATAAGGGTTCCTGGGACAGTTTAATCTGTCTCTGTGTATAAATGAGTTACGAATTGGAGGACTAGATTATTTGGCTCTCTCTCCTCACTTCCTGCCTAATAAATCACTTCCTGTTCTTTTAGCTCTTTGGATATTCATCTCCATTTTTTAAATAGCATAGCATGTTTTTAATTGAGAAAGTAAGATAATCATATCCAACATATGCCAGGAAATGATCATCCACAAACTAATTTCTAAGTTGATCTTGAGTAAATTCCAATAGATGAGCAACAAAAAAATTCATAACAATGCTATCTATCCTATTTCGTCTTAAATCAGAGAAGACGGGTGTTACTAATAGATACTGGAGTAAAAGTAGTCAGGCAATAATAAACATCTTTGTAAAAAACTAAAGCACACACCGAGGGGCGTGTGCACTCGTGGGCTCTCCAGGCGGCTCTGTCTCACCGCCCACGTTCAGTGCTCTGGAACCGCTGTGTGTGGACTGGATCGGGACGGCCGGTGGTCAAGGACAGGCGAAGGAAGAACGAGGACCAAGCTGGTTGCTGATTAGTTACTGTTTATTCAGTCTTCCATCTTTCTCATCTCCCGCACTCCCAGCTCCGGCCTCTCTCTGGATCAAGTGCCGTATCTCTCTCTCTCCTCCTACTTGTCTTTCCCACCTTGCCCTCTAGGCTACACCCAGCCAGGTAGCAAAATCAACATAAGAAAGCCCTTCTGAGGGCAGGGCATTCCAAAGCCCTTCCTGACTCTTGAGGTTTTTTTCCTTTCCTTAGTCCAAACACTTATTAACATCTTAATACTAGTTATTTTTGGATGGACATAGCAAGAGATACATTGAGGCTTTCAAGGCAGCTCTCCTGACAACATCTTGCCACAGGCTCAGACTACAGCACTCAGGCCAGATTAATCACTCCTAACCCTAGCAGGGTCCAAATCTAGTTATCACTGTTTGGATCATGACAACATTTGTCCATGATCAAGCTCTTAACTTATAGTTAAGCATTAGGCACTTTGGCCAGGCCCATCTCGATGCCAGGGTAGCACACAACTCACTGCTTGCCCTGGGTCCGTCTCGTCCCTAGTCGGGACTCTGCTTTTGGGGGTGCTAGGAAGTAAGGGCAGCTGAGGCTTAGGTCGAGAAAACAGATGCCCAGAAGGAAAATATCATGTAGAGTCAAATGACTCCCAGGTTACAAAAGCATAACATTTGCTAAGTCTTCCTGTGTCCATACAAAAAGGACATTGGTCTGAATAAACTATGCAAAGGACTCAAGGAGAAGAGAAAAACATTATTTACAAGTCAACAGAACATTAAGAAAGAAGCTACAAATAAACAAAGAGGAATGGGAGCACTGTGATGGGAGTAACCCAATAAACCCAAACTACCTGAGGCTATGTTATCCTACACATCTTAAGGGAGTTTTACTCTAATACCATAAAACTTCACGAAGTCTGTGCCTAATTTGCAACTGTTAATATAGAGGAATGTTATAATTTCTCCAAAATTTCAAAGAAAAACTAATTGCAGACAACAGCAGATTGGCACAATGTGAACTAAAATGTTTGGGATGGGATAACCACTTCCAGTGGCGTTCAGGGAACAGTGCAATGTTGGATGCACAGCATGAGCTTCAGCCCTTTTGAGTCATCGCCATGGCCCCAAGTTAAGTGTTTTATAGATGAACTTCCATGATAAGGAACACTAATTTTCAACCCCTAATTAAACAAAATGCTATTCCTCTATTTATTTTTCATTATTAGACTTGTTCTACAAAAACCCTAATATTCAATTATTATATTTTGATTTCATCTATAAAAATATATGAGGGGGAGTTGTTCCCTATTTTGTCATGTAAATGACTACATAATTTTCTTGGCTCTGCTTCTTGGTCAATAAAGCCTAAAATGTTCACTAACTGCCCTTCACAGAAAATGTTTTCCAACTTCTGGTTTAATAGAATAAACAAACTAATGGAAAGCAATTTACTTGTACATGCTGTTGATCTTGGGAAGTCACTTGACTTGACTTGATTTTAATCATGAAATGGAGAGAAATAAACTCTAGAATTAAGCCCTCCAATTTCCTGAGCTTTTAATTAATTATAAAAATATCTATTATGCTAATGAGAAATATTAAGGACATTGGAGGTACAGCAGGAAACAAATATTCTGTTTTTTATAAAAGGATACTGTCTTAATAACCTAACAAAAAGAGATTTTTTATATTGATCTCTTTTTCTTAAAGAATTTTTATTCTATTGAGGTATAATGATTTGCATTTGCATTGATATTTATGCCTTAGGCTTTTAATATTGCTACACCGCATCCACCATCAGACTACCAACATTCCTCCACAACTGTTGCTAGATCCCTTCTCCTCCTCTGACACCCTGCCTTTTTTATTGAACTCAGTTCTGTAGGAAGAATATCAGAGTTTGTTTTAATTTGTCATTTCCTGTTTACTTACTTTGTTTCTTTATGCATAAATAAAAGAGATTTGTGATGGAATATCTGGGGTCTGAGGAGTTAGTTTAAAGGTTTGGAGCCATAGATTCAATACCTGATATTGCATTGACCTCTGAACAATGCTGGTAGTAAATCCCTGAGCTTGCCAGGTATGATCAACGCCCCTCTCTCCCCAAAAAACCCCTAAGATGCAATGATATGTAAATATGAGATTGGTTTCTGATTTAAACAAACTAGCTTTGTAAAGGACATTTCCAGAAGTGTGAAAATTTGAATATGGGTGGGTATTAGATGAGATGAAAGCTTATTAACACAGAATGATGGTGCTTAATTGAAAAAAGTTGCAAAATATTATGCACAGTATTATCTTTTTGGTAGAAAATTATTACATAGGCTTTAAAAAATTCTGGAACGATATATGCTAATATGCTAGTGATAATTTATGGGTGGTAGGAAAATAATGTTTCTGTTTGCTTAATTTTGGGTCACAACCAGTTGTGCTTAAGGGGATAGTGCAGTCTCTGTGAATGGGGGTTGCTCTTTGCAGTGTTCCAGAGACCACGCTGTGCTGATGATTGAATCCAGGTCCTCTCCATGCAATGCATGAGCTCCAACCCTTTTGGACATTGTTTTATAATTTTTGACAATTATCATATACTGATTCTATAAAAATAAAGATCTTTACAATTTCGGAAGTAATTTATCTCCACAAAACATGCATGCTCCTGTATTCTCTGAATATTAATATTGCCAAGCCAGTCCTTTTATTCTGGAGAAGACATGTGAAACAATGGTGAGTGCTCATCCTCCACTTCACTTAGTGAAGGATTCAGGACTTCTCTGTGAAGTAGCTGCAGATGTAAATTGATGATGGCACTTCCCTTAAGGTTTGACTGACAAGCAGTTTGCTTATACCTAAGACTTTAAAATGGGGCCAGATATTGTAGGATGGTCAACACCCGTCATGCTGAAGCCCTGGCAGCCGCACCCACACCCCACAGCTGCTGCCATGCCAAGGGCTCAGTTCCACAGCTTCAGGAGTACTCTTTGCAGAGATGTCAAACTGCAAATAATTTCACATACCCTGGTGCCCAGGCTGAGAACTCTACTGTTTCTCGAAGTCAAGGTGGTCAGCCTTGGGACCAGGGCGATAGTACAGTGGGTAGGGTGTTTGTCTTGCAAGTGACTGACCTGGGTTCAATCCCCGGCATCACATATGGTCCTCAAGCACCACCAAGGAGTAATCCTGAGCATCGCTGGGTGTGACAAAAAAAAAGTGGTCAGCCTCACCCCAATTACCTGTACTTCCAGAAGCCTGGAAGCCCACATCCACCTCCCAAAGCCACTACCATGTCAATTTATTTACCCAGACCATAAATCCTGAAGTCTCTGGACACAAGGCTGTGTAAACAACACTTCCTAATTCCTTAATACTGAAATTATAGTAGGAGCACACTAAGTTAGATGGGAAAGTAACTAAAGCCAACTAAACTCAGCAAGCTAAAACAATAACACAGATGGCTTAACTAACAACAAATAGTTTAATAAATTCTTAGAAAAGGGATTAACAACCCTGTAGTCAGATATAACAATTTTCACATAAACTTAATTTTTATGCTTACTGATTTTAATATTGGACCTTTGTTATATAATCCATTTTAACTCTAGAATTGTATCAACAGTTGTAACTTTTTTCTACATTAAAAAAATAAAATTAGTTTAAACAAATGAAGGACTAGAAAGACTAACTTTGGCAGGGTGCATCTAAGCACTGTTCAGGTAAGAGCATATCCAACTGATATAGCATGCTCATCTTTCCTCGTTACATTTATGCACCCATCAAACCAACAAAGCATGGTGTGATTAAGCGTTTGAATTATGTCAGTGTTCTTATTCGAGGCCAGCTAGCAGTCTGTGGACTATGGGTCTTTGAACCAAATCTAACCTGCAATCTATTTTAGTAAATAAAATGTTATTGGAACATACTCATACTCATATAGTATTGACCATCACAGCTTTTGCCCTATGATGGCAGAGTCGTTGTGATAGAGATTATATATGACACACACATCCCCAAATGATTGTTATCTTGCCCTTTAAATTAAACAATTTTGGCTCAGCAGAACAATGTTCTGTCTGGCTTGTCTGTTAAGAGAGAATGTCCAGTTTAAATTTAATGGACAAATTGATGTTCTGATTTGTAAACTTGATTCTCTCCTGAGTTTTATTAGCATGTGTCAGGATTACCAGTTTCTGATAATTTACAAGTTTGAACTCCTTATCCTGCTGAGCTAATATGAACTCCAGATCACAGAAAAACAGAAAATTAATTAAGGTAAAGAATTACCTAGAAGTCCTATAAAAACTTAGCTAGTTGGTAGACAAGTACCTAACGCCTACTTAGGTTTCCAGTGTAGTTCAGTTGCCTTTTAGCAGAAGCACTCTTCATTCTGTGTTCACTGCCTTTACCAGCATCTATAGCATCCTGAGCAGCCATGTATCATAACATGTAACAATTTGTTCCATAACTTTAAATTCCTTCTTTAGCTGTTCACTACAGAGGAAAAAGACTATTTGAATATTTTAAAAAATTTAAAATTTAATTAAATTAATTTATTTTTGTTTTGGTTTTGACCACATCCAACATGCTAATGGAATGCCACTAACTCTGTGCTCAGGAAATACTCCTGGTGGAACTCAGGGGATCATATGGGATGCAGGAGATTAAATTAAGATTAGCCGGGTACAACGCAAGTACCTGCTGTACTATTGCTCTGACCCAAAATCATTTTTATTTATTCCGTGCCATGTTTCCCGAACCTGGCATGTGCAAGATGTCTAACACATAGGAGCTTAACAGTTGTATATACTTGACCATATTACTTCTTTGAAACTTGGTTTTATTGTTGGCAAAATATGGGTAATAATAATGTAGCTAACAGGCAGGATTGTTCTAGGATTAAATGAAGGTGATTCACTAAATATTTGATAAGTGAATTAATTACATACAGTAAATTGTTTAGATTGCATTAGGAATTGTGATATATTGTATTATCAGCAACTAAAGTAATGCGGGTTATTTTGTTTACATGTACTAGATCCACTACCCACATATTCTACAGTGCTCACTCAGTCTGTCAGCACCTATTGAGTGCCTAATGTGTACCTGATACTATACTAGATGTTAGAGGTATGACAGAATAAACATAATCTCCATCCTCATGGATATTGCGTTCTCATGGAAAATATTGATCAAAAAAACAAGTATACTAATGCATAGAATGCAAACTGTGGTCAACAAAGAAGAGAAAAAATAGGCTGAATTATAGTAAATAATATAGGCTGTTACAGATTTGTTGATCAGGGATAGCATCTTTAAAGAGGTGGCATTTGAGATGTTACTGGAAGAATGAGCCAAACATGAAAGAAGTGGGGGAAATAATATATGCATGAATTTGATAAATGCAAAGTCCCTGGAACAACAAAGGGTTTGGTGTGTTTAAGGAATGGGAAGAGACAAAGGAGGTCAGAGTATGGAAAAATGTTGGACTTATCCTAAGAGATCAGGGAAGTCAGAGCTTTAGTAGGGGGAACCTCAGCTCAAAGTGCAGAATTAATGGCTTTCCCCACAACCTGACAATTGACAACTCTGCAAAAGAGGAACAAGGTTTTCAAAAGGATATTGATAGTTAAAGGGTTACATTAAGTTTCCAACATGGGAAGAGATTGCTTTAATAACACTAGTGAAAGCAATCTTTCATGGGAAGGAACTCAGAACTGTGCTTTCTGTGCCATTAGTGAACCTAGTGGAAATCCTGGGCCTCCTTTCATAACACTCATTCAGCATCAAGGAACTTATCAAGGAGAGCTCTTCTAACCCATTTTGGCACCCAGAGCGGCTTCTTACAGAAATGCATCTAGACTATGAGCTGTGCTACAACCCCGAGCTGCCTGGGGAGGGATTTTCCTTCTCTACCCTGATTTTCTGCGCGGAAAATGGCTGCGGCGGCAACATCCACTTGGCGAGAGCCACCTTCTAATACTCCCAATTCAGAGGTAGGAGTTTGCAGTGATGTGGCTCATAGGCGATCATGGGGGGGGGGGCGTTATCAGCATGCCCTCTGCCCAGATAAGATCCGGAGCTGCCGGGCGCGAACAGACCCTCTGCTCCTAAAGACTATGATCCTGGAGGTCTTCTAACCCATTTTGGCACCCAGAGTGGCTTCTTAAAGAAATGCATCTAGACTGTGAACTGAGCTAAAATATCAGAAATCCCAAACCACGCAGCTGGCTGCACGAGTTCATAGAGTCTTCATTCTCAGCAATGAAAAGAAATTATTAAATGATGCCTTTTCAGCAGGCCTGATTGTTGGGGGAAAATTCCAAATAATTATAGTGAGTTCTCTATTGAAATATTGAATTTATTCAAAGTATAGAGAGAATAAAGTGAAGATCATTAGCTACTTAGGTGGGAGTGGGCGGGAGGGGGGTATATTGGGGTTCTGCAAGAAGAAAACATCCAACCCTGTCAGAAAATGCTGTGATGAAACGAACAGAAAGTTTTTCAAAGAAGAAATTCAAATGGCCAAAAAACACATGAAAGAATGCTCTTCATAAGCTAAAAGGCACATGAAAACATGCTCTGCATCACTAATCATCAGGGAGATGCAGATCAAAACAATCATGAGATACCACCTCACACCACAGAGACTGGCACACATCCAAAAGAACAAAAAAAACCCGCTGTTGGAGAGGATGTGGGGAGAAAGTCACCCTTCTACACTGCTGGTGGGAATGCCGACTGGTCCAACCCCTTTAGAAAACAATATGGATGCTTCTGGTTGAACTCAGTGTCTTGTGTATCTTTGATATTAATCCCTTATCAGAAGGGTATTGGGTAAATATCCTTTCCCATTCCGTAGGCTGACTTAGTATCCTGGTTATTGTTTTTTTATTTGAGGTGCAGAAGCATCTTAATTTAAGATAGTCCCATTTGAAATGATCACTGTATGAGTGAAATGCAAACACAATAGTCCAAAAGCTTGTAACTGTACACCAGTGATTCTCTAATTAATTTTTTTTAAAAAAAGATAGTCCCATTTGTTTATCTCTGCTTCCACTTGCTTGGTCAATGGTGTTTCATCTTTGAAGATACCTTTAGGTTCAATGTTGTGAAAGGTTTTGCCAACCTTTTCTTCAATGTACCTTATGAATTCTGGTCTGATGTTGAGGTCTTTAATACATTTTGATCTGACTTATGTGATTGATGTTAGGAAGAGGACTGAGCACATTTTTTGCATGTACCTGTCCAGTTTTGCCAGCACCATTTGTTAAAGGGCTTTCCTTGCTCCGCTTCACATTTCTTGCTCCCTTATCAAATATTAGATGATCATATATTTGAGAGTGTGTGTAAGGATATTCAACCCTATTCCATTGGTCTGCATATCTGTCTTTGTTCCAATACCATGCTGTTTTCATTATTATCCACTTTGTAGTACAGTTTGATGTTGGGGAAAGTGATGCTTGCCATCATTCCCTCCCCACAAGAATTGCTTTAGCTATTCGTGGGGGCTTATTGTTCCATATGAATTTCAGGAGTGTTTGATCAATTTCCTTGAAGAGTGTCATGGGTGTTTTTACAGGGATCACATTGAATATGTATAATGTTTTTGAGAGCATTGCCATTTTGACAATATTAATTCTCTTAATCAATGAGCGGGGATGTGTTTCCATTTCCTCATGTCCTCTAATTTCTTGAAATAGCATTTTGTAGTTTTCTTTGTACAGGTCCTCTACCTTCTTATTTAAGCTGATTCTGAGGTACTTAATTTTCTGAGGCATGATTGTGAATGTGATTGTTTTTATTCAGATCACTTTTTTCTCTCATTATTTTTATATAAGAAAGTTATGGACTGTTGCGCATTGATTTTATAGCCTGCGACTTTACTATACAAGTCTATTGTTTCTAGGAGCTTCTTGGTAGAGACCTTAGTGTTTTCTTAAGTATAGTGTGAATGCTGACTGGTCCAACCTTTTCGTAAAACAATATGGATGTTTCTCAAAAAAGATGAGAAATTGAGCTCTAATTTGACCCAGCAATACCACTTCTGGAAATATAACCTGGGGGCCCAAAAACGCACAGCAGAAACACAATCTGCACTCCTATGTTCATTGCAGCACTATTCATCATAGCCAGAATCTAGAAACAAATTGAGTGCCTGAGAACAGATGAATGGATAAAGAAATTATAGCACATCTACACAATGAAATACAATGCAGCTGTCAGAAAAAAATGAAGTTATGAAATTTGCCTATAAATGGATGTACATGGAGAGTATCATGATGAGTGAAATGAGTCAGAAAGAAACCAACAGATATAGAGTGACTGCATTCATCTATGATATATAAAAATATATAAAGTAGAAGAATAATACCCATAGCCAGGGAAAACAGGGGTTAGGAAAACTGGTCAATGGTTGGAACCACAGGTGTTTGTGTGTTGGGGGGGGGCTGAGTGTAGTTAACATACACTACACATAGAAGAGACTGCTATGACAATAATAGCTGGGAATGATCATGCTGGACAAGAGTTGAGGGTTAAAAGTAGGTAAGGGATATTCTGAATAACCTTTCAGTATCAATATTGCAAACCACAGTGCTCAAAAGGAGAGAGAGAGAAGGAAAGCGCTTGCCATAGAAGCAGAAAGGGGGTGGGGGTGGAGGGTGATGGGAGGGAACCTTGGGACACTGGTGGTGGGATATGTACACTGGTGGAGGAATGAGTGTTGGAATACTATATGACTTAAATACAATCATGAACAGCTTTGTAAAAACTTAATTAATTAAAATAAGTCATCATCATCATCATCATCATCATCATCATCATCATCATCATCATCATCATCATCATCCTGTTGATCGTCGAATTTCTCGAGCGATCTCAGTAAATTCTCCATTCGTCCAAGCCCTGAGATTTTAGAAGCCTCTCTACTCGTCCTTTCAACGAGGCCATACTGGAGGGGAATTCAGGGTCATTCAGGGTCAGGGGAATGAGACCCAGCTTGTTACTGGTTTTGGTATATTAATACACCATGGGGACCTTGTGAGGCTCTCCCATATGGGCAGGAAACTCCCAGTAGTTTGCCAGGTTCTCCCAGAGGGAGAAATAGGCTATAGATATCTCGAAGCCGCAAAGTGGCCGTGCGCTTCCGGGAGCTTGCTTTTAAGTCTCTGGATGCTGGCCATGGACAGTCCCTGGGTGTGACCGCCTAGCTACTGTGAAATGGGAAATCTGGGCGGAAGAGTCCCAGTCCTAATCCGAGCAGGCTTGGAGGTCTCAGCCCCAGGTCCCACACATCTGGGTTCTTCTGCTGGTTTCTTCATGCATGAGGCTCGTCAGACCGTGTGGAGAGGGGCCTTGAGCATGGCTGTGGCTAGGATCCAGAAGTCTTTGGCCGCCGGGAGCTCTGCTCGGGGTGGGGAGGGAAGCTGGAGCCCATCCCCCTCTGAGGAAGCCCCTTTATTATTAAAATTAATTTATTTTAATATTCATTATTTAAATAAATAATTTTTAATATTTTAAAATTTAAAATATTTAAATATTTTTAAATTAAAATTTTAACATTTATTATTAAAATAAATAAATAAATAATTTTGAAAGAATTGGACTTTATAACAAACTTCCAAGTAATCTTATTGCTTCTGGTACAGGGACCACATTTTGAGGATAATTGTTCTGAAGCTAAAGACAAAACTTCTGTGTTTAAGTACTGTGTTTTAGTTTAAAGGTTTCAGCCTCTAGTCTGCCAGTATAAAAAGGTTGAAAATTTTGTTTTTGTTGTCTTTGCAACTGTGGTCATCTTATTGAAGAATCCTTGTATTCAACTTCTCAAAGAGTTATGCCAATGCTTTTTTTAGTGTATTTAATGGTTTCTGTTCTAATATTAAGGTGATCCCACAGCAAGGTAGCAACAAAGATCCAAAGGCAACATAACAGGGGGACTGACAAAATTGAGTCAGGTGAGATGGAGGAAGCATAGGGTCCATAGGTGAGGGAGAAAGGGTACACTGGTGATGGGTGTGGTGCTGGAATTATGTCCACAAAAAACATTATAAATAGTATTGCAAGTAAAAATTGTTTAAAAAATTAGAATCTCAAGAACTACAACAACAAAAGGTTGAAAAGTTCTGCTCTATTTAGTAGACTTTTCACATAGCATGGATTAGTAGTTCTGAAAAAATATATATATATATATATATATAGTCTAGAATTGAGAATGATATATCGTAAGTAATGAGTTAAATTTTACTATACTGCAGGAATACATTCCACAGAAGAAAAAACAGAGCATTGATGGTCTGACTACACAATTTTATATGCATATACCTTCCAAAACACAGGTGCAGAGAAAGGTATAGAGGTAGATATATTTCTTCCTGTTCTTATGAGAAAATTTGGAAGGAATGGTAACCCCAATTCCAATGAATTTCAACATAGGTCTCAGATATTCATTTTAAAACGCTATTCTCCTAATGAAGGAAACCAGGATGCCTGGGGAAAATGGTTGCCTCCAGAGCTTGTGTGGAGGAGAGTATAAAATGATCCTAAAATTTCTCTGCCAGAAAAATAATACCTGCTAATTAAATAATAGAAGCTTGTCCCAAAGGCACAAGAGTCTATTTGAAGGAATCCCCAATGGCAAAATCTGGGACATTTTAACCAATAAAACAATTAGATGAATAGATTATCATAAGATAAAATAAGAATCAACAAATTCATGGAATGGAAATAACTTTTTGTGGTGGGATGACACTGGAAATTTTGATGGTCTGTTATGTGAGTCTTATACTTATGGAGCTGTAAATCTTTACCCATCTATTCTACAGTATTGTTAACCAATGATAAACCAACGAAAAGGAAACAACTGACTGAGTAAATGAGGAAAAAGGAAAGGCATATGTTGCAGTTGTACTGCAATGAATAAGTATAAAAATAATAATGGAAATAAAAACAATATTTGACAAATACCAAAGTAATAAATATTTCAGGCAAGAATCATCATGGTGGGTGGTATACTGCCACCAGCAGGTAAACATGTACCTGCGGGGTGATGGTGCCTTCAGGCTTCCTGATACCCCAAAATTGCTGCTGTGCCTATGGCCAGGGTGTAACAACTTGGGACCAAGTTTACCAAGAAATTAAATAGCCAAAAGTTAGGTATGTGGGAGCCACACCCACAAACCACCTCTTGCTCAGCTATACAAGCTAATTTATTGGCCTTATTTCTGAGACCCATAGATAAATCTCTAAAGAGATAAAAAGCCTCAGTTAATCTCGGACCTGCACATGGCTGAACAGACTGGGGAAAATAGGAGGTGGGTGGGTTTGCCTGGTGGCCCACTGAAGCCGAGCCCCCACCAGCTGCTTGCTTCCACAATCCAAAATCACCGCCATATCCCTGGCCAGACATCACCGTTTCAGGACGGACATCACCAAGATATAATCTGCTGAAAATTCTGATATAGGGGTTTTGTTACTGAAATCTCCAGGCTTTCTCAGAGTTGAGGTACATATGGAAGCACTGGCAGTCACCCCCACGAACTAACTACAGAACCACCCTGTAAGCTCTACTGCCGGCCTTGCTTCAGAGACCCCTAAATAAATCTTGAAAGAGATCAAAAGCTGCAGAAATGCTTGGACCTGTGCATGGCTAAACAGACTGGGGTAAATTGGAGGGTGGGGTTTACCTGTGCCCACCCTTGCAGAGCTCCTGGCAGCCATTTGCTTCCAATAATCCAAAATCTCCACCATACCCCCAGCCTCACTCCGTCTCAGGATGGAACCCACCAAGACGTAATCTGCTGAAAATTTTGTAATGTGGATCTTAACACACCAACAGTCCTGACCCAGAGACACAGCAGCAAGTCTCAAAAAACACCATAGCACCAGAGATCTCTCCGGGCCCGATATCAAGTTTCACTGGGGTACCCCAGATAGAGCAGGTGCAGTCTGCCCATCTACTCCAGATGGAATCTCGGTGACCAAGAGCTTCCACAAGCAAGGCCAGGTATGCGGGTTCCAGGACTGTATCTCCAGACTGTATGGTGGCAGAGGACATGGGCTATCCCTCCCCAGGTCCCTGCCCACCCAGCAGACTGGCTGACATAGCCACAATTTGCCTTTGGGCGCCATCTTAGTACACCAATAGCCTTGGCCCAGAGACACAGCAGCACGTCCCGGAAGACACCAGAAACCAAAGATCTCTCCAGGCCCCATACTAGGCCAATTTCACTGGGGCACCCCAGATGGAGCAGATGCAGTCTCCCAGCCTACTCCAAATGGAATCCCAGAGACCAAAAGCTTTCACAAGGAAGCCCGCCCCCTGCTCCCGGTATGTGGGTTCCAGGACTAAATCTCCAGGCCACATGGTGGCAGAGGACCCGGGCTTCTCTTTCCTGGATCCCCATCCACTCAGTAGACTGGCTGTCCTGCCCACACTTTACCTCCTGGTGCCATGTTAGCATACAACAGCCCTGCCTGGCTCAGAGACTACCAATTGAATCCCAAAATAAATTAGTGACATACAGAGCTGTCTCTGGAACCCAACCATTTACAATCTAGAAATTTAGATTTACAATCGTGGCCTTGAGAGCTCTCATGATATTCAAAATGAACAATGGAAAATAAATTATCTAGCGCCTGCCCCTGGCATGTAGGTTTGAACGGTGGTGGGAAATTGCAAGCAAAATATAATGCCTAAAATTAGAGAGAGAGTTTTGGGGAACTTGTCTGCCACAGAAACAGGGTGTGGACTGGGATGTGGGTGGTGGAAAATATGCACTGGTAGAGGGATGGATGTATCAACATTGTATGGCTGAATCTCGAACATGAAAGCTTTGTAATTCTATCTCACTGTGATACAATTAAAAAAAGTAATGTGGAGTTCATGCCCAATTAAATTAGCTTAATCAATGGCTTAATAAATAGCAGTAGTGCTACAACATTCAAAAAAGAATCATCATGGATGTTAAATTGAATGGAAAATTATATAGATACGATAAACTATATACATTTCATAAGAAGAAAATATATATAAATATATTTTCCTACAGGATTCTTATAAGTTACAAAGCACAAAATACTGATTTCACTGGGGAGAAGTTGCCAGACACTACCTTAATCAAATGATCAAAATTAACCTCACTTTTAATGGAAGAAACAGACATTATATGCCTCAGTGGGCTGCACTGAGCTGGCCACTTACATCTCTAGTATTTTGGCCAAAACACATTAATTGTGTTGTGAGGAAGTATCAGACAAGCCTCATTATGATACTGGTCAGTGTTTTGTAAGAGTGTCATGGTAATAAAGGACAAATAAGACTATTCAACTTTTGCAAATTAAAGGAGCTGAAATAGACACCTGTGAGGCAGGAGCTAGAAAAAGGACATTGTTGGCTCTCCTGGAGAAAATAGATTGATTATAGCTGACTGATTTGATTATAGTGTTTTATAGAGTGTCAATGTCTTCGTTTGTAATACTGTACTGTCTCTACATAATGTGTTAATATTTGAAGAATCCAGTAAAATCATGTGGAAATTCTTTGTACATTTTATCCAGTTTTGGAGACAATGTTGTGATCCCTAAAGAAGTGTAAAACTGAAAATGGAATATTGCTGGCTATCCCCCATAGATCCCTGGGTGAGTCACTTCTCTGTGCAAGTGTGATTTAGAGTTACAGAGACTGTATAACTATGAGGATCATTCAGGAAACAGATGCACCATATCAGGGGGCTAGTGGTCATAAGAGTGGTGAACAGTGGAGAGGTGTGGATAGATTCACAAAGCATTTTGACATTTCCATGGGAAGATCATTGCACATGAGTGAATGAAAGATGCTTCATTTGAAATGGAGGATCTCCGAGTATAACCTTAAGATAAATAAAGAACAGAATAAATCCTGCATGTCTATGATCAATACAATGTTAGTGTCCAATGACAAGTGAGTGGATAAATAAATTATAAATATTTGCAATGGAATATTACTCAGCTATAAAAAAGCGAAATTATTGCCTCTTCCTAAAATTTGAATGGAGATAGAGGGGGTCATTTTAAGCAAAATTACAGGGAGCATATGTATGTATTGGAAATAAGTTGGCATTTATCCTTCTCCCTCTAATATCCCATTGCAAATATTTATAACTTCTTTATCCACTCACTTGTCATTGGACACTAGGATTTTTTCCGTGTCTTGGCCATCTTTAATGGGGTTGTTTTTGTTGTTGAGTTTTTTAATAGTCTTATACATAGGACATTAACTGAATGTATGGGTTGCAAATATTTTCTTTCATTCATGAGGATATCTTTTAATTTTAGCCCAATTTTACCCCTATAGAAACCCTTTAGTTCCAAATAATTTACCTTTTCTTTTGGTATGTTTGTTGGTAGAATTGATTCATTGAAGACACCTCTGAGTTAAATAACTTAGAGAGTTTTGTCTACGTTTTCATTAATATATGCTATGAATTATGGACTGATATAAAGATCTTTTGAGTATATACACATTTAACTTTATTGTAACAAAACAACTGCATACATTTTAACTTTTATTTATTTTTTAAATTTATTTTATTCTTTAATTAGTGACTCACCACGCGGGTACAGACACAGATTCACACTTTTTCGAGCTTATTTTTCCCTCATATGATGTTCGCAAACACATTTTTCCACCAGTGCCCATTCTCCACCACCAATAAGCCCAGTATTCCTCCCACCCCTCAATCCCATCTCCACACCACCCCACCCTGCCTCTGTGGCAGGGCATTCCCTTTTGTTCTCTCTCTCCAATTGGGTGTTGTGGTTTGCAATAGGGGTATTGAGTGGCCATTGTGTTCAGTCTCTAGTCAACTTTCAGCACGAATCTCCCTTCCCAGGTGGGATCTCCAACCACATTTTACTTGGTGTTCCCTTCTCTATCTGAACTGCCTTTTTCCCCAGCATGTGAGACCAGCTTCCAAGCCATGGAGCAAACCTACTGGTACTTATTACTACTATTCTTGGATATTAGTCTCCTACTCTGTTATTTTGTATTACACAGATGAGTGCAATCTTTCTATGTCTGTCTCTCTCTTTCTGACTTATTTCACTTACAATGATACTTTCCATGTTGATCCACTTATATGCAGTTTATGACCTCATTATTTCTAACAGCTGCATAGTATTCCATTGTATAGATGTACCAAAGTTTCTTTAACCAGTCATCTGTTCTAAGGCACTCGGGTTTTTTTTTCCAGATTCTGGCTATTGTAAACAGTGCTGCGATGAACATATAAGTGAAGATGTCATTTCGACTATACTTTTTGCTCCTCCGAGGTATATTCCCAGTAGTGCTATTGCTGGGTCAAATGGGAGCTTGATTTCTAATTTTTTGAGAAGCGTCCATATTTGTTTTCCAGAAGGGCTGAAGCAGTTGGCATTCCCACCAGCAGCGTAGAAGGGTCCCTTTCTTCCCACATCCTCTCCAACAGCGGTTGCTTTTGTTCTTTTGGATGTGTGCCAGTCTCTGTGGTGTGAGGTGGTATCTCATGGTTGTTTTGATCTGCATCTCCCTGATGATTAGTGATGCAGAACACTATTTCATGTGCCTTTTGGCCATTCATATCTCTTTGTTGGGCAAGTTTCTTTTCATTTCTTCGGCCCATTTTCTGATGCGGTTGGATGTTTTCTTGTTGTAGAGTTCAACCAGTGACTTATATACCCTTGATATCAAACCCTTATTGGATGGGTATTGGGTGAAAATCCTTTCCCATTCTGTTGACTGTCTTTGTATTCTGGTCACTGTATCTTTTGCGGTGCAGAAGTTTTTTAGTTTAATGTAGTCCCATTTGTTTATCACTGTTTCCTTTTGGTTGGTCAGTTGTGTGTCATCTTTGAAGAAACCGTTAGCTTCAATATCGTGGATGGTTTTGCCGACCTTGTCTTCAATGTACCTTATGGTTTGTGGTCTGATGTTGAGGTCTTTAATCCATTTTGATCTGATTTTTGTGCATGGTGTCAGGTCGAGGTCTAAGCCCATTCTTTTGCATGTGGTTGTCCAGTTGTGCCAGCACCATTTGTTAAAGAGGCTTTCCTTGCTCCAATTCACATTTCTTGCTCCCTTATCAAAGATTAGATGGTCATACATTTGGGGTTGTGTGTAGGGATATTCCACCCTGTTCCATTGGTCTGAGGCTCTGCCTTTGTTCCAGTACCATGCTGTTTTGATTATTACCACTTTGTAGCAAAGTTTGAGGTTGGGGAGGGTGATGGATCCCATCATATTTTTCCCAAGAATTGTTTTTAGCAATCCGTGGGCATTTGTTGTTCCATATGAATTTTAGGATTGCTTGATATATTTATTTGAAGAATGTCTTGAGTATCCTTATAGGGATCGCGTTGACTCTGTATTATGCTTTTGGGAGTATTGCCATTTTGACAGTGTTGATTCTCCCTAACCATGAGCAGGGGATATGTTTTCATTTCCTCATGTCTTCTTTTATTTCATGGAGTAGTGTCTTGTAGTTTTCTTTGTAGAGGTCATTTGCTTCCTTAGTTAAGCTGATTCCTAGGTACTTGATTTTCTGGGGCATGATTGTGAATGGGATTGCTTTTTTCATGTCCCTTTCCTCTGTTTCATTGTTTGCATATAGGACGGCCATGGATTTTTGGTTATTGATTTTATAGCCTGCAACTTTACTGAACAAGTCTATTGTTTCTAAGAGTTTCTTAGTAGAGGATTTAGGATTCTCTAGATATAGTATCATATCATCTGCAAATAGAGTTTGATTTCTTCCTTTCCTATCTGGATGCCCTTGATATCTTTTTCTTGTCTAACAGCTATCACAAGTAATTCCAGTATTATATTAAACAGAAGTGGTGAGAGTGGGCATCCTTGTTTTGTCCCTGATCTTAGAGGAAAGGCCCTTAGTTTTTCCCCATTGAGCATAATGCTTGCATAGGCTTGTGGTAGATGGCTTCTACTATCTTGAGGAAAGTTCCTCCAAAACCCATTTTGGTGAGGGTTTTCATCATGAACGGATGTTGGATCTTACCAAATGCTTTCTCTGCATCAATTGATATGATAATATGGTTTTTATCTTTACTTTTGTTGATATGATGGATTATGTTGATTGATTTCCGATTGTTAAACCATCCTTGCATCTCTAGAATGAATCCCACTTGGTCATGGTGTATGATCTTTTTGATGAGTTGTTGGATCCTATTTGCTAGTATTTTGTTGAGGATCTTCACACCGGTGTTCATCAGGGATATTGGTCTATAATTTTCTTTCTTAGTGGTGTCTTTGTTTGCTTTTGGTATTAGGGAGATATGTGCTTCATAGAAACTATTTGGGAGAGTTCCTGTTTTTTCAATTTCCTGGAAAAGCTTGAGGAGAACTGTCATTTCTTTGAAGAATGACATTCTTCAAAGAAATATATATATATTCTTGAGGAGAATATATATATGTTATATATATATTTAAATATATTCTTCAAATAAAGAAGATATTTAAAGGTCTTCTTTAAATATTTGGAAGAATTCGCCAGTGAATCCATCTGGACCTGGGCTTTTGTTTTGGGGGAGACTTTTTTTTTTTTTTTGTGACTTCCTGATATTTTATTTTATTTTTTTTTAAATTTTATTTATTTTTAATTAGAGAATCACTGTGAGGGTACAGTTACAGATTTATACACTTTTGTGCTTATACTTCCCTCATACAAAGTTCGGGAACCCATCCCTTCACCAGTGCCCATTCTCCACCACCCGTAAACCCAGCGTCCCTCCCACCCTCCCCAATCCCATCTCCCCCCCACCCCACCCTGCCACTGTGGCAAGGCATTCCCTTCTGTTCTCTCTCTCTAATTGGCTGTTGTGGTTTGCAATAAAGGTGTTCAGTGGCCGCTGTGCTCAGTCTCTAGCCCTCATTCAGCCCGCAACTCCCTTCCCCCACATGGCCTTCGACTACAATGTAGTTGGTGATCGCTTCTCTGAGTTGACCTTTCCCCGGAACGTGAGGCCAGCCTCGAAGCCATGGAGTCAACCTCCTGGTACTTATTTCTACAGTTCTTGGGTGATAGTCTCCCACTCTGTTATTCTATATACCATAGATGAGTGCAATCTTTCTATGTCTGTCTCTCTCTTCCTGACTCATTTCACTCAGCATGAAACTTTTCATGCCCATCCACTTAACTACAAAATTCTTGACCTCCTTTTTTCTAACAGCTGCATAGTATTCCATTGTATAGATGTACCAAAGTTTCCTCAACCAGTCATCCGTTCTGGGGCATTCGGGTTTTTTCCAGATTCTGGCTATTGTAAACAGTGCTGCGATAAACATACATGTGCAGATGTTGTTTCGATTGTACTTTTTTGCCTCTCTGGGATATATTCCCAGCAGTGGTATTGCTGGGTCAAATGGGAATTCAATATCTAATTTTTTGAGAATCGTCCAAATTGTTTTCCAGAAGGGCTGAACCAGTCGGCATTCCCACCAGCAGTGAAGAAGGGTCCCTTTCTCCCCACATCCTCTCCAACAGCGGTTGCTTTTGTTCTTTTGGATGTGTGCTAGTCTCTGTGGTGTGAGGTGGTATCTCAAAGTTGTTTTGATCTGCATCTCTCTGATGATTAGTGATGCAGAGCACTTTTTCATGTGCCTTTTGGCCATTCGTATTTCTTCCTTGGTAAAGTTTCTGTTCATTTCTTCGCCCCATTTTTTGATGGGGTTGGATGTTTTCATCTTGTAGAGTTCAACCAGTGCTTTATATACCATTGATATCAACCCCTTATCTGATGGGTATTGTGTAAATATTCTTTCCCATTCTGTGGATAGTCTTTGGATTCTGGTCAATGTATCTCTTGCGGTGCAGAAGCTTTTTAGTTTAATGTAGTCCCATTTGTTGATCTCTGTTTTTACTAGATTGCTTAGTTCCGTGCCACCTTTGAAGATACCTTTATCTTCAATATCGTGGAGGGTTTCGCCGACCTTGTCTTCAATGTACCTTATGGTTTGTGGTCTAATGTTGAGGTCTTTAATCCATTTTGATCTGACTTTTGTGCATGGTGTCAGGTCAAGGTCTAAGCCCATTTTTTTGCATGTGGTTGTCCAGTTGTGCCAGCACCATTTGTTAAAGAGGCTTTCCTTGCTCCACTTCACATCTCTTGCTCCCTTATCAAAGATTAGATGGTCATACATTTGGGGTTGTGTGTAGGGATATTCCACCCTGTTCCATTGGTCTACGGCTCTGCCTTTGTTCCAGTACCATGCTGTTTTAATTGTTACTGCTTTGTAGTAAAGTTTGAGGTTGGGGATGGTGATGCCTCCCATCATCTTTTTCCCAAGAATTGTTTTAGCTATCCTTGGACGTTTGTTATTCCATATGAATTTTAGGATTTCTTGATCCATTTCTTTGAAGAGTGTCATGGGTATATTTATAGGGATCGCATTGAATCTGTATAATGCTTTAGGGAGTATTGCCATTTTGACAACATTGATTCTCCCTATCCACGAGCAGGGTATATGTTTCCATTTCCTCATGTCCTCTTTGATTTCATGGAGTAGCGTTATGTAGTTTTCTTTGTAAAGGTCTTTTACTTCCTTGGTTAAGCTGATTCCGAGGTACTTGATTTTCTGGGGCACGATTGTGAATGGGATTGCTTTTTTCATGTCCCTTTCCTCTGCCTCATTGTTTGCATATATGAAGGCCATGGATTTTTGGGTATTGATTTTGTAGCCTGCAACTTTACTGTATAAGTCTATTGTTTCTAAGAGTTTCTTAGTAGAGGTTTTAGGCTTCTCTAGATATAGTATCATGTCGTCTGCAAATAGTGAGAGTTTGATTTCTTCCCTTCCTATCTGGATGCCCTTAATCTCTTTTTCTTGTCTAATAGCTATCGCAAGTACTTCCAGTACTATATTGAAGAGGAGTGGTGAGAGTGGGCATCCTTGTCTTGTGCCTGATCTCAGAGGAAAGGCCCTTAGTTTTTCCCCGTTGAGGATAATGCTTGCCGTAGGCTTGTGATAGATGGCTTCGACTATCTTGAGGAAAGTTCCTCCAAACTTGGGGGAGACTTTTGATTACAGTTTCAATTTCCTAGATATTAATGGGTCTATTCAGATATTCCAAGTCTTCTTGGTTCAGTCTTCGGAGATTATAGGTTTCAAGGGAGATTGTAGGTTTCAAGGAATTCATCCATTTCTTTTAGTTTCTCTTGTTTTGTGGCATATAGACTTTCAAAGTAGTCTCTGATGATCTTTTGAATTTCATTGGTTTCTGTTGTGATGGTCCCCTTTTCATTCCTGATTTGGTTTATTAGGGTTCTCTCTCTCTTTTTTTGTGAGTCTTGCTAACGGTTTATCAATATTGTTTATTTTCTCAAAGAACCAGCTCTTGGTTTCATTGACCTTTCGGATTGTTTTCTGGGTTTCCATGTCATTAATTTCTGCTCTAAGTTTTATTATTTCCTTTTTCATTCTGGTTTGGGTTCCTTTTTCTGGTCGTTTTCTAAGGCCTTGAGCCGTGAAGTCAAGCTATCTGTGTATGCCCTTTCTTACTTCCTACGAATGCTTTCAGAGCTATAAATTTTCCCCTTAACACAGCTTTAGCTACGTCCCACAGGTTTTGGTAGCTCATGTATTCATTTTCATTTGTTTCGAGGTATCTCTTTATTTCTTCCTTGATTTCCTTTCTGACCCACTCACTGTTCAACACTGAGCTGTTTAATTTCCAGGTGTTTGCTTTGATTCTTTGTGTCTGTGTGTGGTTAGCTTCTATATTCAGTGCATCATGGTCTGAGAAGGCAGTTGATACAATTTCTATTTTTCCGATTCTATTGAGGTATGTTTTGTGGCCCAGTACATGGTCTATTTTGGAAAATGTTCCGTGTCCACTTGAAAACAATGTGTGTTCTTTCTTTTTGGGGTGTAAAGCCCTGTATAGGTCTATTAGGCCTCTCTCTTCTATTTTTTTCTTCAGTTTCAGTATTTCCTTGGTGAGTTTTATTCTTGTCGATCTTTCCAGAGGTGATAAAGCAGGGTTGAAGTCTCCGACTACTATTGTGCTGCTAGCAATGTCCTCCTTAAAGTCTGTTAGGACTGTTTTAAGTATTTAGCCTGTCGCTCATTTGGTGCGTATACATTTAAGAGTGTGATTTCTTCCTGTTGTACATATCCCTTGATAAATAGAAAGTGACGTTCACTGGCCCTTCTAATCTTTTTCAACCTGAAATTTATGTTGTCAGATACTAGTATGGCAACCCCAGCTTTTTTGAGGGAGTTGTTTGCTTGCAGGATTATTTCCCATCCTTTGACTTTGTGTCTGTGTTTGCTCTGACTGTTAGGTGTGTTTCTTGTAGGCAGCAGAATGTTGGGTTTTGTTTCTGAATCCATTTTGCTACTCTGTGTCTTTTTATTGGTGCATTTAGGCCATTGACATTGAGAGAGATTATTTTCATGGGATTTTGTGTCATCTTTCGGCGGGGTTTGTTGTTCTTGTTCGGTTTTTCTTTGTCTTATAAAAGCCCCTTTAGTCATTCTTATATGCTTGGTTTTGAGTCTGTGAAGTTCCTTAGTTGTTGTTTATCCATGAAATTATGTATGGTTCCTTTGAGTTTGAGTGAGAGGTTAGCCAGATAAAGTACTCGTGGTGAGGCATTCATTTCATTGAGTTTTTTCACTATATCCCACCATTGTTTTCTGGCTTAAAGGGTTTCCTCTGATAAGTCTGCTGTGAATCTAGGGGTGCTCCTTTGTATTTGATTTCCTTTTTTCACCTTGCTGCTTGCAGTATTGTGTCCCTATCCATGGCATCCATCATTCTGACTATGATATGTCTTGGAGTCTTTTTGTTGGGGTACCTTCTAGCTGGCACCCTTCTGGCTCCTAGGATCTGAACATCTGCATTATCCAGCTCTGGGAACTTTTCAGCAATGATTTCTTTCACTGTGGTTTTCTCGTTAGGGTTGCCTCCCTTTCCTTCTGGAACTCCAATGATTCTTATATTATTCCTCTTCGTATCATCCCCTAGGTCTCTGATTCGCCCTAGAGCTATTTTAAGATCTTTTCCAAT